>NC_066890.1:11073692-11118692 GCF_022985175.1 Labeo rohita
TCGCAATTGTAACATTTTTTTCTCAAAATTCCGTGTTTATGTCTCACAATTGTGACTTCTTTCTCAGTATTTGAGAGTTTATATCTTGCAATTTTAACATTTTCTCAGAATTGCAAGTTTATCTCGCAAGTAATTGTAACATTTTTTTCTCAGAATTCCGAGTTTGTTTCACAAACAATTGTAACATTTTTCTCAGAATTCTGAGTTTATATCTTGCAAATTGTACATTTTCTTTTCAGAATTGTGAGTTTATATCTCACAATTCGCAATTGTGATTTTTTTTTTTCTCAGAATTCCAAGTTAATGTCTAGCAATTGTGACTCTTTTTCTCAGAATTCCGAATTTATGTCTTGCAATTGTGACTTTTTTCCCAGGAATTCCGTTTATATCTTGCAATTGTGACTTTTTTTTTTCTCAAGAATTCTGAGTTTGTATCTCACAATTGTGACTTTTTTATGTCATGTAATTGTGTCTTTTTTCTCAGGAATTCCGAATTTATATCTCGCAGTTGTAACATTTTTTTCTCAGAATTCCGTGTTTATGTCTAGCAGTTGTGACTTCTTTCTCAGTATTTGAGAGTTTATATCTTGCAATTTTAACATTTTCTCAGAATTGCGAGTTTATCTCGCAAATAATTGTAAAATTTTTTCTCAGATTTCCGAGTCTGTCTCACAAGCCATTGTAACATTTTTTCTCAGAATTCCGAGTTTGTCTCGCAAACAATCGTAACATTTTTCTCAGAATTCTGAGTTTATATCTTGCAAATTGTACAATTTTTTTGCAGAATTGTGAGTTTATATCTCACAATTATAATCTCACAATTGTGACTTTTTTTCCCAGGAATTCCGTTTATATCTTGCAATTGTGACTTTTTTTTTTTTTTTCTCAAGAATTCTGAGTTTGTATCTCACAATTGTGACTTTTTTATGTCATGTAAATGAGTTTGTCATGTAATTGTGTCTTTTTTCTCAGGAATTCCGAGTTTATGTCTCGCAATTGTGATTTTTTTTTTTCAGAATTCCGAGTTTATATCTCGCAATTGTGACTTTGTTCTCAGAATTCCGAGTTTATTTCTTGCAGTTGTAACTTTTTTTTCTCAGAATTCCGTAAAATTGTAAAAAAAAATTTGCAGAATTGTGAGTTCATATCTCATAATTGTAATATTATTTCTTGGAATTCTGAGTTAATGTCACGCAATTGTAACTTCTTTTTTTCTCAGAATTGCAAGTTTTCTTGCAGTTGTGACATTTTTTTCTCAGAATTACAAGATTATATGTTGCAGTTCTGACTTTATAACACGCAACAGCAATTGGTATTAAGTCTATGCTATTGTTTTTTGTCTTGCTAAGTCTTGCAAAGTTTATTTTTCACAATTGCGAGTTTATATCTCACAGTTCTGAGAAAAGAGTATCATGTATCATGCAATTTTGACAAAAAAGTCAGAATTGTGAGCTAAAAAGTTGCAATACCCTTTTTATTTTTTTATTCAGAGGCTGTCTTTTATATGAATTTATGTGCTGAAGTAACCCAATGCTAAATCTCTGTAAGGAAACTCCAGAATGAATTTTGCCCACAAAAATTCACCAAACAGTGGTAAATATTTACATTTGTGCAACAACATACAGTAGTAGAACATAAAAATTATGTTAAAAAGTTAGAATTATAAAGTTAGTACACCATATTGCAGCAGCCCATTTTGAACTTCAATGAAGTCACCAGTCATGTTAAAGGACATAATGAATTTAGAAACTTTCATTGCAAATAAAATTAAGTAATTACGAAGAGGTAGAATTATGTGAGGCAAAAACCCAGATCTTCTCAGGTAACAAGAACTTAAATAGCTTTTCATTAGAAATCCAACAGACCTTGATGTCTGGATGCATGTTACATAAATCTATGCATGTTATATAAATACGCTTGATGTAAGTATGTTGTTGAAGAGCAGCCTTTAACAGCAGTTTCAAGGCTAGAAGACCATCGATCCATTAAATCATAAAGATCATGCTGAATTATGCCTGTTTGTGGGCAGGTTGTGTAGTAACATACTCAGTTACGTCACTGTTCACCTCTCAAGTTAGTGGAAACGTGGGCTGAGGGTTTTCAGAGAGGGTTGCAGAGAACCTAACACAGCACTGTTTCAGTAGCAATGAGAGCATTTCACAGTGAACAGTCATGCGAATAGTTGCTCATCAGAGACCACTGATGCTGTAAGGCATGTAGACTACCTGAAACAGTCTGAAGATTATTTAGTTTGATTCAGAAAGTTCAGGGTTTCCCAAGCTGGAGGTCTGGATCACCACCAGGGGTCAGAGTTCTCTCAGGTTACGACAATACGTTAATGTTATTGTATAAATATATATTTATATATTAATAATTATGCTTATATTGGAGATTCATAAGTGTATTAATGAATTATTATTATTAAATATATTAATATATATTTTAAAAACAATAAATTGGTTAAACATCATTTCCAATCTTCAGAAAGACCATTCTGGTCAATCAGCTTCACCAACTTAACAGCACCACACCAGCATAAATCATTTTAGACAATCATTGCAAATCATTTCAGAGTAGTTACAATGGGTCTGCCAGGAAAGGCTCACCACAGCCCAGTTCACTATAGATGAGGATTTCCGCAGACACAGATATTATGAGATGATTGATGGACTGATTAGCCAGATGGGGTGCGGCCTATCAGACTGATGGTCCTTTGAGGATCGCTTACATCAGCAAAAACTAATCAAGTGCTGTGTAGAATTAACAAATGAGAACATGATGCTGCTTTCCCAGTATGATCTACAAAGTGCAGTGTTTATAGAAAAGTGCCTTTTTTCCTCTGTGTGTCTTATAATAACAGAATCATCATGCAAACAGTCCATGTCTGAAATAAAGCCTGTTTTCAGCATATTCAGTTTGTGAATATGAACTTCAGTTTTCACGACTGTTGGACACTGTACCTCTCGTTTAAGGTAAATAAGTAAATAAATATAGTTTTCTTTAGTAATTGATACATTAAAATACATTAAAAGTCTTCATATAAAATTCCAAATTTCATAATTGTATTAACCTATTTGATTTTTTTTTTATTAGGAAGTGGCATGAAGTAGAAAAAGGATGTTCAGTCTCAGGTGCAAAAATAACATTTTAAGACTTATTTAAGGAAATGTTCATATATATATATATATATATATATATATATATATATATATAGAAAGAAATTAATACTTTTATTCACCAAGGATGTATTAAGTTAATAATTAAAAGTTTATTAAAAGTTAATAATAAATAATTCAAAAAAATCACAGGTTCCAAAAAATATTTGGCAGCACAACTGTTGATATTATCCAACATTGATCATTCTAATAATAAATCCGCATATTAGAATGATTTCTGAAGGATCATGTGACACTTAAGACTGGACTAACAGCTGATAAAAATTCAGCTTTTCATCACAGGAATAAATTCTATTTTAAAGTATGTTAAAATAAAAAACATTATTTTATATTGTAAAAACATTTTGCAATATTACTGTTTTTTTTTTCTAGATTTTTAATCAAATAAATGCAGCCTTGATGAGCATAAGAGACTTCTTTAAAGACTATTACAAGTCTTACTGACCCCAAACTTTTGAACGGTAGTGTATATATATATATAGAAAAAAAATCTATAATAAAATCATATAAATAAAAATATAACGAATATATGAATACACACACACACACACACACACACACACACACATATATATATATATATATATATATATATATATATATATAGGTAGTTATTTTTAATAGATTTTAGAGGTCAAAGAAAAGTGTTTTTTTGTTTGACAGGAAGTGCCATGAAGATTAGGAAGGATGTTCATTCTCATTCTACAAAAATAACCTTTAATTTATTACTTGTTGTATATTTCAATTTCATTTTCACTTTTATTAATTTGTTTGTTTGTTTGTTCATTTATTGATCTATCTTAATTAATTGCAGTAAATATAGCATAAAGTGGAAGAACGTTGGAGGCCTTTAATTGTTTTATTGTTGTTATTGTTATATTATTTATTTATTTATTTATTTATTTTATTATTATTTTTTAATAGATTTTAGAGGTCAAAGAAAAGTGCTTTTTTGTTTGACAGGAAGTACCATGAAGATTAGAAAGGATGTTCATTCTCAAGGTACAAAAATAACCTTTAATTTATTACTTGTTATATGTTTCAATTTCATTTTCACATTTATTTATTTATTTGTTTATTTAATTTATTTTTTTTTTTATTAATTGCAGTGAATATAGCATGAAGTTGGAGGCCTTTCTTGGGATAATAATAATAATTATGATGCAGTGTTAAATGCTTTTATTTATGTATGTATTTATTTAGTTGTTTATTTATATTTTTAATTTAATTTTATTTTATTTTACAGACTTTATTTAACAGCCTTGTACTTTGCAGTTTCAAAACTGACAATATCATTTATCATATTAATTTATTTGATATTATTTTATATATATTTATTATACTTCATATATATATATATATATATGAAGTGTGTGTGTGTGTGTGTGTGTGTGTGTGTGTTATTTATGTTTATATTTATATTTAGTTTTATATATATATGTATATTTTGTTTTTCCCCACAAACAGGTTTTTTAAAGGGTGCCATGAAGTACAGGATATGGATGAACGTGGAAGAAGGTTTGAATTTTTATTTGAATAATTTTCAGTCTCAAGTATGAACTTAGAGGTAGGTCATCTTTCACTGGCATGGTGTAAAATAGACACAAAAATGTTTATAGTTTAATTACAGTTTTAAAACATCACATTTAACATTGTTCAACGGATTTACACGTCTTACTCATTTTAAAACAATAGCACAGTTGATATGTTTCAAACTGCTTAGTTTCATGTAACTTAAGATGACGCCACTGTTTCCAGTATCCACAATATTAATACATTAATACATCATAATAGTCAACATTGTGAAGGTAAATATTCTAAACATAAATTTAGTCTACACAGAGGGTAATTTTATTCAAATACATTTACTTTGCCATTTATTCAGCATTTTAGGGTCACTAATGTGAGTACAATGTAAATGTAAGTACAGCTTCTTGGATTTGCCAGGTTTTATTGGCATACGTTCATCAACTTTTGACTGTCATGTCCTCACAGAGGATTTAAATTCTATCTCAACCAACATTAATTGCAAAAACTTTCATGTCAGGTGTCTAAATGTTGCAGTTGAACGTGCAAATTGTGATGTACAAGAATGCTGCGTAAAGTGCACCTCACTCCGCTTTAGTCTCATTATATGATGTTTGTGAGTGAGGAGAGCAAGCTCAGCATCAAAACCAGGAGGCTGAACTGAGTGCAAACGGCATAGTCTTCAAGCACACAGTCGGCGTAGGGCTCAATACAGGCAGCGTAAGCCATAGCGTGAGGGATGTAGCTTTGCTCTTGCACTCCGTGGAAGAGGTGGGCCATTGGGCCTTTGGCAAAAATAGCAACGTCCTCCGAACCATGAGTTTCTGAATCTAGAGGTACAGCAGCCTGCTGAAGATAATCATCTTGGCCTGCGAAGAACAGTCAGACACTAATAAATTACAACATACGGTTATTAATGAATTAACCGTAAATGAATAAAGTAATAGTTAACCCCCAAAAATAATAATAATAGTTACAGAAATTATTATTATTAGCTATGTTTCCATCACCCTGTTTTTATGTGCATTTTGAAGTATGGCATCAGAAACGAGCGATGGAAATAGCACATTTTGAATAAAAATCCCTTAATTTGCAAAAAAAAGTTTTTACGCTCCCTTGAGGTGGTTTTTAACTTGTGCGAAAAAGGGTTAATGTGAATAATGGTAGATGGAAACGCATTTGCTGAATAAATTCCTCCATACGCATCAAAAAAGTCACATGACTTTGCGCTATGGGGTGGCAAAATCTGTCATCAAAGTATTTTGGTATAATGTCTTACACGACTGCATTCCCAAACAGCAGGCGTCCACCTCCGAAAGAAATTATCACACTTATTGCATTTCGTCTGCTTGCTCTAAAGTAATTTATTATATATGACACTGACTTTATTCAGTGGTTTCTCCCACTTTTTTTAGTAATAATAGTGTCTGTTTATCAGGAAGTGACGATTTAGTCCTGTTTGAATTGTTGGATGGAAACGGTGCTTATTCGCAAATGTTTTATGTGACATTCCAATTTTTGCAACTTTAGATGGAAACCCGGCTATTGTTGCAAACTCAGTATGACTTTTCTTATGTCAAACACAAAAAGAGAGATTTTAAAGAATGTTTGCACATTTTAGGAGTTTCAAAAATAAAAAAGCGGCAAGGTACAAACTAATTTGCTATATTCTAAGTCTTCAGGTGCCATATGATAGTTTAGAGCAATGAAAATATTCCAACAGTCAGTCTTATTTATGTTCAAATGCACTTTAAAATCTTCAGTGGTGGTGTTATTTCAGTGAATCATTTTTCAGTACAAAAATAGGCATCCAAAGTATTATGGATTGCATTTAAGTATGGTACCATAGTATTCATGAATATTTTGGAATAGCTTTTATTTGTATGTTTTTATTTGGGCTTTGAAGTTGACGTAATTTTGTTTTGGACTTCTGTTAATTATATTGCTTTTTTGAATTCTGTTCTATTTTAATTTCAGTTTTAGTTTTAGTACTTTTAGTACTTAAAATAGTTTTTCAGTTAGTTGAAATTGTCAAAATATATTGTTATTATTACTTTATTTCAGCTTCATTTCAATTAAAAGTTAACAGATTTTTTTTTAATGTTTTAGTTAACAATAACAACATTGGGTCACAGATTACAATGACTTTTATTAATAAATCATTAATAAATCTACATTAGTTCACATGAACTAAGAATGAACAATATTCCTATGGCATTTATTAATCATAGTTAATGTTAATTTCAGCATTTACTAATGCATTATTAAAATCACAAGTTGTGTTTGTTAACATTAGTTAATACACTGTGAACTAACATGAACAAACAATGGATTACTGTATTTTCATTAACTAACATTAACAAAGATTAATAAATACTGTAATAAATGTATTGTTTGTTCATGTCAGATAAGACACAAATTATATGATCATGCACAAAAAAAAAAAAAAACTTAAAATGATTTGACAGATTGTTTATCCCTAGTAAAACAAAAAAAAAAAAGTAATAGATTTAAAATTCATTTATTTCATACTTAGTATAGTTCAAGTCTATTAACATATTTACTGACATTTCACTCAAAACTTACTGATATAAAAATTGTAATTAAACTTTATTTGGAGTATTACTTGTGCACAATGCACATTTCTTAATATTAAGCCTAAATATGTTTTAATGTCACCACTGACTATTGAAATATTTAAAGTGTACTTAAAGTATACTTGCAATAGTTCCACTTTAGCACAATCAGATATACTTCAGTACACACAGAAAAAAAATGGTGCTTCAGCGGTTCTTTGGTGTGATTGTGGTGCTATATAGCACCGTTAGTGTATAAAGAACCGGTCAAGCCCCTGTCTGGTTCTTCAGCGGTTCTTCAGTGGTTCTTTGGGGTCGTTAAGGTGCTATATAGCACCACTGCCATGCAAAGAACCTGTTAAGCCTCTGAATTTGACAAAGGTGCCATATAGCACCTTTTAAAATAGGTGCTATATAGCACTAAAAGTGGTTCCCCTATGATTACGAGCCAAAGAACCACTTTTAGTGCTATATAGCACCATTTGTTTTTATAACTTTAGTTGGACTTCAGCACAATTAAAGTGCATTAAGTACAAAATTAGTTGTTCCAGACTTTAAATATATCAGTTTAGTATACTAAAAGTACAATTGCAGGGTATTTTTTATTAAGTACATTATATGTAAATGTATTTGTAGTATACTTACCATGAAATACATGTATTTTAAATACATTTTAGTATATTTATTTTGATGATTAATGGCTTCATTAATAAATCATTAACAAACATATGATGCTTAATGGATTATTAGTTAATGTTTTCAAATGTCATTAAACTTTCAATTCATACACTCATGAAAAAATTCTCGAATGGTTTTAACAGAAATTACACAGTGATTAAAACCATATTTGTTAATGTATTTCTGAATGCTAACAAATGTTATTAAACTTCAGCTCAAATATTACTAACTTTATTTACATTTACAGATGTTGTGAAAAAATAGCTTAATCATTTTAAGCACTTCACAAACGTTATTCATTAACAAATGTTATTCATTAACTCATATTCACAGTCTGTAAAGGTTATATATTTGGTCTGCATGCATTGTGTATATTTGTACTATTTTCACATCTTAACAAACCACTTTTTAATTATTTGTTAATGTTTTTGGAGAACCCAATCTAAAGTGGAAACTATTCGTCAACTGTAAATATTTTTTAAAAACTTTATTAAGTTTTTCCTTTTGTGTTTCACTGATGAGAGAGTCATATGAGTTTGATGACAGAGTTTGAATGGTGAATTTTACCTTTAATGCAAGAGAAAAGTGTTTCATTTCATTTTCTTGCAGTAACACGCATGACCACAAGATGGGGTGTCTGCATTGCCGAAACACAGAGCTTGTGCCGTGCACTTAAAAATGCTCTTCTGCACCTGAGGGAATAACAATTAAACTCATAAAACTTACCTGACACCTCCGCATTCACGTCAGGACGAGTTCCATTCGCAATCTGGTATCCTGGACCGTTTCCGTAAAGTGCATTAGTAAAGCTCTTACCATCGTCAGCTTTTGCATAAGAAACACCTGAAGACAAAAAGGTAAATAAGTCATTCTTAATCCCCTAATACCATTAAATCTGTTTTTGCTGAGCAAAAAAAATGTACTTCTACTAGGCAAATTTTTTGGAGTCTAAGCAGAAAGAATGCGCCACATTCAAAACCTCACATTTTTTATCATTTAGTCACCTTCATTTCTTTCCAAAACTGTATGGCTTTCTATCTTCCGTAGAACACAAAAGAAGATATTTTGAAATATGTTTCAACTGTTTATGTCCATACAGTGAAAGTCAATGGGGTCCAAAACAACCAAACACTGCAGCCCGTTGTTTTTTTTTCGAAATATCTTCTTTTGTGCTCTGCACAAGAAAGTCTTACGAGTATGAAATGACAAAAAGGTTGAGTAAATGATGACAGTATTATCCCTTTTAGTCATGTACAGTATATAATTTCAAAATACCTAGCACAGGATTGCCCCTGAAAGAGTAGCCGCCGAAAGAAAACACATGGGAATGGTCAGCGGTCACCACGGACAAGGTGTCGAATTCACTCGTCAGCTCAGCCGCCCGCGCAATGGCCCTGTCAAATTCCACAGCCTCCGTCAAAGCGTACTTGGCCTGGCCTGCGTGATGGCCGTGGTCTATTCTCCCACTTGCAGGAAAGAAAACACAAATATAAGTACACTCAACACATCTTATGGGCTACGTAAAGGAAGCCACACATAGCATCAACTTATCTTCCACAAAGAGGTAGAATCCTTTCGGGTTCTTGCGAAGAATCTTAATGGCTTTTTCCACCATCTCTGTCAACGATGGGTCCATTGAAGGATCGCGTTCCAGCTCGTACCTGGTGTCCTTTGGCTCAAAAAGCCCTGAGCGCAACAAGAAAAACAACAGCATTAAACCACACTGAAAATAACTTCAAATGTGAAATATAGATATTTTTATTACCAGTTTAACCAAGAAATGTGGTTAAGTTATTATTGAAAATGACTTGTTTTTATGACACCGACCACATAAATCAGTGGTTCTCAACCTGGTGGCCAAATTCCACTATACTGGAAGAAAAATGGTGCAATGGAAGCCAGTGGGTTGAAGGTCCAAATGGCAGTTTCAATGCAGCTACAAAGGGCTCTACACGATCCCAGCCAAGGAATAAGGGTCCTATCTAGTGATTTAATTGGCCATTTTCTAAAAAAATAAAAATGTATATACTAGGGCTGCCCCCTAATACATTCTTAAAAATACAGGTGCTTCATGATGCCATAGAAGAACCTTTTTGGTCTAAATGGTTCCATAAAGAACCAAACGTTCTTCAGAAGGATCTTCAGATTATAAAAAGGCAAGAAAGAGATGGTTCTTTAAAGAACCTTTAGACCTTTAAAAGACCCTTAAAAGAACCTTTAAAGACTGAATGTTTCTTTGTGGAACCAAAAATGGTTCTTCTATGGAATCACTGTGAAGAACCTTTTAAAGCACCTTTATTTTTAAGAGTGTAGTTGACTAACTGTTAGTCGACGAGAAGCGGCTTGGTCGACCAAAATTGTATGTGTCTGTGAAGGACTGATCATTAACGGCTGGTCTATGTGGTAATATTCAAACATCCAAACGCTCATCTATCATTCATCGACCTCAAATATGGCTTATCATCTGAAAAACATAAGTAGTAGCAACTTTACATGGTAGCTCAATCTAATTTTAACCTAGAAAAATGTTCGCTTTTGAAGTGTCTGAGCAGAGTGTGGAAGCTGAATAGTAGCATGATTACTGGATGACAGATGGAGGCACCAGCGCTTTCACTTGCACCTAAAATATTCCGTCATTTTTGCTCATACAGATAAAAGTAATACATCTTCAGCACCTGTAACGACTCTATGTTTATTTGTGTGCACTCACAATAACAACGAAACGTTGTGCTTTTGTAAAATAATGAAAGCAAACAGGATGTGCTTTCTACCGTCTCGGTCTCTGTGTACTTGAGCACGAAACTTCGAAACTGTATGCAGGCAATGTATAGAGAGTGAAATGTCTACTTTTTAATGAACCAATTCAAATAGAAAACAAATATTCTTAGATTATGTAATCAATATGAAACATGCAAACATGCGCATCACTACTGTGGAGATGACAAGTCAGTATCGCCAACTTTATCTCTTAAGTCGAAAACAAAGAAAGCACTAATTTATCAATAACTTATTAAATGTTAATGCAGTCTCCTTGCTGTTTTTCCCTGAAACATTCATAATTATTATATCTGCCGGTGTGCTGTGGCAAGCTTTTTTTGTGTGAGCTTGAGTGCTTATTAGGCTATGTAGGCAATTAAAGGCTCATTATTATGATTTAAATGGCTTATTAAACGAGTAGCCCTTAAAATGAACGACTACTAGTCGGCCAGAAAAATCTTTAGTGAAGGGCAGGCCTATTATATATCACACATGCTCATCTTGCACTAGCTGGACTTCACACATTAAGTAATCATGTTGGAAAGGTCACGCTTGACGTAGGTGGAAGTACCAATTCAGTGTTTACAAAGCGAATGTGAACGTTTTGCAGAAGTATGGTAAAACAAAGATGTAGGACAAATTTGAAACTGGAGGAGAAAATGGGATGAAGTTTTCTGCCGTATCCTACCTTTTTTAACCCCCACACGTAACCACACGTGACCTTTCCAACGTGATTACGTAATGTGTGAAGTCACAGCCACGCATCGCAGAGCTAGTGCAAGATGAGCATTTGTGGTTAAAAAGTATATATGTATATTTTTTTACTTTTTTAGGAAATGACCAATCGTTTTACTAGATAAGACCCTTATTCCTCGGCTTTGAAGCTGCGTTGAAACTGCAGTTTGGACCTTCAATCCATTTGGCCATCACTGAAGTCCACTATATGGAGAAAAATCCTAAAATGTTTTTCTCAAAAACCTTAATTTCTTTCCATTGTTGTGGACAGTGGAGTCAGAAAGGTTGAGAACCACTGATTTAAGTTTTATACTGTAGGATGTAGATCAACATAATGGGTGTTTTTCCCTCCGAATGGAGGAGGTGGTCTTACCCATCAAGTGATCAGTTTTGTCCTCTTTGATGGCATCAAAATCTTGTTTATTCCACACATATTTGCCATTCTAAAGGTAAAACACAAATGGAGATGTTAGCCAATATATGAACCAACCATAACTGCCGTTCCCAAAACTGTCATTCCAACATATAGAAAAGAGCAACCAGGACATTCTTCTAAACATCTTCTTTTATTATCTACAATTTAGTGTAACATCATGATGGTAAATAAATGATGACAGAGTTTTAATTTTTTAGATGTTCGACTTACATTTCTGCTTCTTAACCACACATCCACAAGGTTTGTATTGTCCTGCCGGCTCCCTGTAGTTGTGGGGTATTCAGGATCGACAGTATCTTTGGGAAACATGTACTGCCTGCCGCCACCTAAAATAACCTACAATAAAATTATAGAGGGATTTCACAAGCGAGACTGCAGTCAGCAACTTTATTATCTACAGTTCAAAGCTGTGCCAGGTGTACCATTTTAGGGTCTTACGTTTATATCGGTGTTATGGACGAGCTGGTACGCGATGTCCTTGCATCCACCTGTGACGGCTTCAGGGGGCAGCTCTTTATCGCTGTACCAGTCTCTTTCAGGTATGTGGGAGTAACTGGCGGCAGGTGATGCGTGCTGGACACGTGCCGTGCTTACTATGCCAACAGACTTCCCTGGAAAACATAAAACCAGCCCGAGGTAATAATTATAACCAAATTACGTAACTTATACTGCCTTCAACAGTGTGATGCTGTCACAGATAAGATCAGCCTCAGCTCATCTTTTAACCATGAAAGATATAAAGGGTTCAAAGTAGTAATGTTGATTCTTGTACCAATCCCTTAGTCAGCCTGTTTGAAAATGAATCACTAGTTCAAAGTCGGCATTAGGAGAAATAAAGTTGAAATAAATTATGATGTATAAAGTGGCATTTGTTAGATAATAATGACCATAAAGTCGTAGTTATAAGAGATAAAGTTGAATTTATGAGATATAAGGTCTGGAATGTGTAACATTAAGTTGTAATTGTAATAAAGTTGCAATGACGTGAAAAAAGAGGTCAAAATTGTAAAGTAAATAAGTCGTAATTGCGATATAGTCACATCGTGCGATTAAAAAAAAATAAGTCACTATTTGTAAGAATTAAATAAATAAAATTGAAATTATGAGAAAATATTAATTATGTGAAATATTAAGAAATAAAGTCACTATTATAATAAATAAAGTTGAAATTATGAGTTTTTAAGAATGTGCCAATAAGGGAAAAGTTTATATGAAATTGCAATTGTGATATATGAAGTGATATATAGTGAGATATTTTCACAATTACGTAAAAACAATGATGAAATTACAACATGGTTCAGGTTGTGTGAAACAAAGTTGTAATTGTGCAACGTGATCTCATGATAATTCATATGTATTTTATGTAAAATGTGATTCTACAAAACGTACATTTACTTACGTTTTTACAGCCACTGAAACGTACAATACTGACGAATTTACAACATCTAAAAGTACAAATATTTAGTTATTTTCAGCATTTAAATGTACAATATTGACGTATTGACGACACCTAAAAATGAATCCGTATGAGTACTGAAATCGTGACATTACTTTAATCTTTGTTTTTAGTTGTCATATCAATGGCCTTACACTGTAAAAAATAAAAAACACTATTTGTTAAGTCAACTAAAATAGGTTTAGTCAACTTGAAATGTTAAGTTGTACTAAGTAACAACTTAGATATTTGTGTTTGCTAAACTTAACAGATGGGTAAGTAACCCAGCTGCCTTAAAATTTTAAGTTGATTCAACTCAAATATCTAAGTTGTCACTTAGTATAATTTAATATTTTAAGTTGAATAAACATTTTTTGAGTTGACTGAACTTAAAATTTCAAGGCAGCCAGGTTACAAATTATTTTAAGTTGATTCAACAAATTGTTTTTTACAGTGTATGTTCTCAGTTGTATTATTAAATTGTTTACTCGTTTACTTAATATGAAATGATAACATTTCATTCAGTTGTGTGTGATTTCTGCTGCCAGCTCGTTTCCAAGAATAGGCCTACATAATGTTAAACAAGAGTACACTTTAAACCCTTAAAATGAATAACATTTCTGCAATCGTTTAACCTTTACTTGTCATGTAATGTTTACTTTGTTTGCCATGGGCCACCAAAGGCATTTTCCCTGACATGCTTTGACTGACAATAAAAACATAAAATACACCAAAAACGCAACACGATTGTTATTAATGTTATCAAATAAAGTGTTAATAAAATAAAATTGAAATTATGAGGCAAGAGGTTTTTAAGAATGCACCAATAAGGGAAAGGTTGATATGAAGTCGCAGTTATGATATATAAAGTCTCAGTTACAAAAAACAAGACTGCAGTTGTGAGATTTTTTCACAATTACATGAAAGTATAATATAAAGAAATAAACTTACTACAGTAAGAATGACAAGTTGAAATGAGATTGAGATTGTGAGGAATAAAGTCAAAATTGTGAGGTGTAAACTTAAAATAAGATAAAATATGAAAAAAGTCAGTCTATAAGAAGAATTACAGAACTGAAGTTGAAATGATAAAAGTCAGAGATATAAAAGTTAACATATAAGTTCTGGTGTTTGGTCTTCCTCGCCGTTACCTGCCATCTTTGCATGATGCAGAATTGATTTGACCTCGTTGCCTTTAGCGGAGCTGCAGTCTGCGCGGCGTGCTGCCGCACTGAGACCCAGGGTGCCATAATTTGCCTTTACACCACACAGATATGCAGTGGCTGTTGCTGCGCTGTCAGGCATCTGCTGATCGACGTTGTAGGTCTACACAGGGACAAAAACAAACACAGGATTATTATTAAGAGTATTCAGATCCGTCAATCTATTATGAAGTAATCTAGCCAGTGAGTTTTCTTCACCTTGGAGAGAGCGAGATAAGGGAATGTGTCCATGGCTAGGACACTCTCCTCTCCTGTCTTCCCTTCCATCTGTCCCTTCATAATTCTTGCTGCAGTCACAGTGCTGATTCCCATGCCTTATCGCATGTCAAAAAGAACATGTTACACAAGTTTAAGGCACACAACGCATTTATTCATAAAATGCTATCAGTGGTTTCTGAGTTTGCTGCGGAAGCGTGTTCTACCATTGAAGATGATTGTGACTTTTTATCTAACAGTTCTGACATTTCGCAATTCTTTTTCCTCAGAAATTCTCACTGGAATTGTAAAATATAAACTTGCAGCTGCGAGATCTTGCAATTCTGACTTTTTTTCTTCCAATTCCAACTTCTTTTTTCAGAATTGTAAGATAAAAACTTGCAGTTCTGAGATATAAATTCACAGTTATGTTTTTTTCCTCAAATTTGCATTTTATGCCATGCATTTCTGACTTTTTTCTCAATTGTGAGTTTACATCTTTCAGTTCTGACTTTTTTTCTGAGAATTGCATGACAAACTTGCAATTACATGTTATAAAGTCAGAACTGTGAGATATAAATGTGCAATTTAAAAAAAGTTACAATTGTGAGTTTATTTATCAGTTAACTTATTTCTCAAAATTGTGACCTTTTTTTCAGAATTGTGAGTATATTAGTGACTATGAGTATATTAGTTATTAGATATATTAGTTATCTTAGTCCATGCATTAATATTAACAAATTTTATCTGTATTAAATGCAATGTGCTGTTGTTGTTATCTATTGATTAGTTTTATAACATTTGATAAATTAGGCACATAAGTACAGCTGCTCTTGGAGTAAACAATCTGATTATCTAATCTAAAGCCACTATGTGTTTTCTCTTTCTTTTTGACATTTATGGCTGTTACTTGTAAAACGTTACCATGTGATGCTAGTAAAATTGTAAGACAAGGCAAACTGCATGACCTCAACTGCCATTTATATCAGATTTTGTGATACGTTTAATAGGACTTTTGTCATTAGTGTAATATGTAATAACAGCACGCTGCCTTTATTACAGTGTTATAACAGTTTCTTATTTTTCCTTTAGTGTGTGTGCAAACAAATAAAATGAATTTTAATTAATCTAATAATTTTATTTCAGCTTCATTTCAATTACGCAACACAGCTAAGAACAATGACAGTTATCGTTACATTTATCTTTATAGTTACGGTTCTTGATGTGAACAGACCTTTACATTGCAGAACTGCAACCCAAAATTCAGACACTGTCAGAACTTAATAAGTTTTATGTAAGATTTATTGTAATCGCAAATAAATTTAACCACATTCCCAAAATCTAGGAATGTCTAGAAGGCTAAATTTGTGCAGTATGGACAGTTATGTACATACTGGATAAAATAATAGAACGGTGCAAGAAATAGGGGGAAAAAATGACAGGTTCTAATATAACTCACCATCGCCGAGGAAGAGAATGAGATTTTTTGCACGGTGCATGTTGGGCGTCATGGAGAGGGCTGTATGAAGAGCCTCTTTACCCTTAACATGCCAAAAGTTTGGGTTCTGCTCCTCCTCTTCAAATTGATTCCAGAAAAGAAACATTGTTTCATTCCCTTTGTTTAGAGTGAAAAAGAATAATTGTGAACTGTGGAATAGCACTTACCAGGAATAACGGAGAAACATCCATCAAATCCTGCTAAAACAAATATTCCAATAATCAGAAGGGTCTGTTGTGTGGCCATGGTTTGAGCGACTGCAGCAGCACTGACAGCTCTGTGAAACTATTTGATGCCCCTCTGTTTATAGTCTTCTCTCAGACCGAAGGTCATTCATAGTTCCAATTCCCTCTTTTGCAACATGAACTTTTGATCACATACTGATCTCGCATGACCATATGACATAATATGATATATGATGATATGAATACTGATCTGAAATATACTGCACTTTACTGCAGTGTACAGTTAGTAACTGAACTCATCATGTTATTGGTCTAAACCAGAGGTGGAGCTGAACTCTGCAGGTCTAAACTGTTCTGTACTGTCCATTTATTTACTGAATTTTCTCTTTTACTGATCTGCACTAAACTGAACGATTAAAGTTCAGCAAAAAATTAAAGTGTTTCTCTTATTTGCTGCACTATTCTACACTGAACTGTTCTATTCTGTTCTGAACTGTTCTGAAATTAACTAACGCGCACTGAATTAAATGATTAAAGTCTACTGATTTTAACTGTTCTGTGCTTTTCTCTTTCAAACGTTTCTTTACTGAGCTGTTCTTTTCTGGATTGTTTTGTTCTGTGCTGAATTGCACTTCACTGTTCTGTTCCTTAATGAATTATTCTTCATTGAATTGCAGAACTGTTCTGGACTGATCTTCTCTGCACTATACTGTTCTTTATGGAACTGTTTAGTACTGTTCTATTCAGTTCAGTAAAGTTCTGGTCTAAACTGTTCTATGATTTATCCTGTTCTTTGCTGAAATGTTCTGCTCTTTTATGAACTGTTCTTTAGTGAACTGATCTGGACCCGACCTGAATAGATAAACTCTACTGATTAAACGGTTCTTTACTGAACAGTTCTTGTTCTTTTCTGAACTGATATGCACTTAACTGACTGAATAAACTCTACTGATTAAACTGTTCTTCTCTGAACTGTTCTTTAGGGTACTGATCTGGACTGAACGAATAAACTCTACTTATTTAAACTGTTCTTCATTGAACTGTTTTATTCTGTTCATAACTGAACTGTTCTTTAATGAACTGATATAAAACCAGACTGAATGAATAAACTACTGTTTAAACTGTTATTTACTAAACTGTTCTTTTCTGAACTGTTCTTTAGTGAACTGATCTGCACTGAACTGAATGAATAAACTCTACTGATTCAACTGTTGATTACTAAACTGTTCTATTCTTGTTCTTTTCTGAACTGCTCTTTAGTGAACTGATCTGCACTGACATGAATGAATAAACTCTACTGATGAAACTGTTCTTTTCTGAACTGTAGTGAACTGATCTGAAACCAAACTGAATGTATAAACTCTACTGATTAAATTGTTATTACTAAACTCTTCTATTCTTGTTATTTTCTGAACTGTTCTTTAGTGAACTGTTCAGCACTGAACTGTTCTATTCTGTTCTGGCATAAAGTGATCTGCATTTATCTGAATGATTAAAATGTACTCTTCTAACCTACTCTGTGTGCTTCTGTTCTCAACTGTTCTTTACTAAATTGTTCTGTTCTTTGCTAAAATGAACTGTACTGTACTGCACTGTTCTGTTCTGTTCAGATGTCGTTTTGAACTGTTCTGTTCTCTTCTGTTCAAAATACATTTTTGATCTTACAATAAATCAGTAAATCAACAAGATCATCTGTAAATGTAAGTAAATATAGCATGCAAAATGTTGATTAATCTGACTTGCTGATGGTCCATGTCTAAAACTGCGCAACAATATTTACATTTACAGATTTGGCAAATGCTTTTATACAATATGTGAACATTTATCATTTCATGCATTCCCTGCGTTCCCTGCATGCAAAATATTCACTGAATGCAAAATTTATAGACATGTTACTCATGACCCAATGTTATATGGCTAGTTTTATAACCCCTCATTCAGTAATGGATACATAAATGCTTTTGCTATCTGATGGTGTTCATGCCACAGAAGATTTAAGCACAACGCTGATAACATTAACAGTAATGTTTTTTTTTTGTTTTGTTTTGTATTGTTTTGTTTGTTTTAGAAAGTTTATTGGTCTCACATGTTTTAATTTTTTAATCACAGTCTTCCATTGCACAATATATACAAAAAATATCTGGTTATAAAATACTTTTATGAAAAAACTTTACATTTATATACACAGCATTGCAATTCTGCAGAGCACCAAACTTTAATATAAACTATTTGGGTTATAAAAAAAAGTCCTGGGGCCTCAATCACTCATGCAGTGGAGTCTGTCATCTGAAGACAAGCCAAAACAAGCCGGCTAGTGAGATAAGAGTCCCTGAAAGAGTGATTTTACAGCCTCCTGAGCCATGAAGATGCTGTGGGCAGTTAGTATATGGCTCCAGACACGCTGCATAAGCCATCGCATGGGCCACATAATTCTGTTCTTTGACTCCGTGAAAGAGATGAGCCATCGGGCCTTTTGCATAGATAGCCACATCTTCCCCTCCATGTGTCTCTGATTCTAAAGGAACGGCAGCTTGTTGCATGTACTCTTCATCAACTACAAATAGAGTTGGATATGATATTAGCATTTGACAACAATATATGAATTGGGACAGGTAGTAAATGATGTCCATACTTACAATAATCCACTGTTGAAACGTTTCCCCTTGATCCGTTTACATGAGCATATCCTGGTCCATTAGCATACAAGATACTAGTGTATGGAAGACTATCCTCAGCCTTCTTAGGTGCCAGACCTGAAATAAATATATATCTTTTAAAACAATAGGTTCTAATTCAATCTGATATGATCACATCATTATTCACATGGAACAGCTGATTGGTTCTTTTCGCATGAGCAGCCAATGAGCTTACTGCTCAAGATTCAAATACTAGGCTAGTGCTTGCTGTAGGATTTGCAGTACATTTCAGAAACCCTCCACCTCCCCAGCTCCACCTGTCTAGATCTGTTCCATGGTGATTTCTTGTTATAAATAGGGGTTATTTCATATATGTTATGCAGTATGTGGATGTACCAAAAATGGGGTTCCCTCGTGGAGTATTTCCACCAAAAGTGAAGACATGGGAATGATCAGCAGTGACAACAGTGAGCGTGTCCGATTCACTGGTCAGCTCGGACGCTCTCTGGATTGCCCGGTCAAACATGATGGTTTCAGTCAGAGCAAGCTTGGCAGCCCCATCATGGTGTCCATGGTCTATTCTACCTCGTAAAGCACACAGAAAGACAGGTTTCACTATTAGCCAAGTATCTTTAAACCAGAGGTCTCAAATTCACTTCCTGGAGGGCTGCAGCTCTGCAGAGTTTAGCTCCACTGATTGGAAGTTTCTACTAATCCTGAAGACCTTGATTAGCTGGATCAGGTGTGTTTAATTAGGGTTGGAGCTAAGCTGTGCAGAGCTGTGGCTCTCTAGGAAATGAGTTTGAGACCAATGCTTTAAACAGTAAATAGTAACGTTAAAGTTGAATGTAGGGCTGTGCAAAAAATTGGATGTGAGTATCATGCGCATCTCATCAGTAACGTCAGTTCTACGATTGGTAAATCTCCATCAAACACACTGCCCTCCAAAAGTTTGGAAACGCCCTAGAAAAGTAGGGTTTTGGACAATATTGGCATGAATCCTTTGTAATTTGTGATAATTCTGCACTGATAAGGGACAACACAGTATCCAGCATTAGCAGCTATTACAGCTCTGCATAATCTGGGCCTAAATTCGTTGTATTCTAAACTTAATTGGCAATCAACTGTTGAAGCTCTTAAGGTGTGCTGACCCAAAAATCTTTTAAAAACCTGGGCCAAGTTTAAACCAGTAACCAGGCATCACAGCTGGCAAAGAGGCATGTCTGACTTTGACATGTATATATTGCCATTATTATGTAATCAGAATGAAAATTAATATTGCTGGTCTTCAATGATAATGCCAACTTACTTTAATGTATTTTCACCAAAAAATGATAAGGATTTATGCCGATATCATCCAAAACCACATTTTGCCAGGGTTGTTTCCAAACTTTGGGAGGGCAGTGTACTGTCAGATGGAGTGGCATTTATTACACAGAGCCGTAGTTCATAGACAAGCTACGCAATATTGCATTCATCAATGGACATGTATCGCCTCCGATAATGAACTCGATATTGAGTAGCTTGTCAGCTTGTACGGCTCTGTGTAGTAAATGCCACTCCATCTGACAGCACGTGATGGAGACGACTAATCACAGAACAGGCGTTACTGCTGAGATGCACATGATAATCGCATCCGATTTTTTGCACAGCCCTAAATGAAGGATAAATACTCATCTTCCACGAAGAGAAAAAACCCTTTGGGATTCTTGCTGAGGATCTGAATGGCTTTCTCTGTCATGTCCACAATAGAGGGATCACGGGTCCGATTCCTAAACACTTCAAACCTCATGTCTTTGGGTTCAAACAGACCTGAATGAGAAATGTGAATGAGAATGTCATATCGGCAGACGAATAACGTCAGCAAGTCAATATGGAAACCTTGTAAACTGGCGTTACCCATCAGGCAGTCTGTTGTTTTAGCATTCACTGCGTTAAGCTGCTCTTTGTTCCAGACATACTGAGCGTTCCTTCCCTAATAAGCAAAACAGATAATCACGTAAAATCTTAGCAGTGGTTTACAAATACAGTTTGTGCTACATTAAATGGATGTTGGAGATACCTTACGAGCATTCAGCCAGACGTCAATGAGGTTCTTTTTGTCTTTGCGATCCCCTTTGCGAGAGGATGAAGAGGGGTATTCTGGATCAGGGGTTCCCTTGGGTGTCATGTACATGCGGCCACCACCAAGAATTACCTACAATGGAGAAACCTATTAAAAATTTGTTTCTTGACAGAAATTTCAAATATGTGTTAGTATTTTAAATAGAAATTATCCCATGATTTACTCACCCTTAAGCTATTCTAGGTGTGTATGACTTTATTCTTTCAGAAGAATACAATCGGAGTTATATTAAAAAATGTCCTGGCTCTTCCAAGATTTATAATGGCAGTGAATGGCTGTTGAGATTTTGAAGTCCAATAAAGTGCATCCATCCATCATTAAAAGTGCTCCACACAGTTCCAGTGGGAGTTCATAAAGACCTTCTGAAGTAAATTAATGCATTTTTCCTCCAACATTTTACTTTACAAATTCTCATTTTGTACCCCTAATTCATAACCAATGTTTTGTTTTCTGCGTTCGTGACTTCTCACCGGAGTTTATGTTATGCATACATCCTACGTCATCCGCTGGAACGCCATTCTCTCGTGAATGACAGTTAGCAGAAGCTACTGTAAATTACGGTTTACAAAGTTTTAAATGCATCAGTTCGCTTCAGAAGGCCTTTATTAACCCCCTGGAGCTGTGTGGAGCACTTTTTATGATGGATGGACACACTTTATTGGACTTCAAAATCTCAACACCCATTCACTGCCATTATAAAGCTTGGAAGAGCCAGGACATTCTTTAATATAACTTTCTAATTGTATTCTTCTGAAAGAAGAAAGTCATATACACCTAGGATGGCTTGGGGGAATTTTTATTTTTGGGTGAACTATCACTTTAACTAGTTTTCTGAAACAGACTTTTAAAATTCCTTAATGGTTATGTAAAACAACACACTTTTACCTTGTCAAAAGCAGCTCTGCACCTTTTCGGTGCATGTCTCTTTAAATGATAATGAGCTACTGCTTACCCTGCCCCCTCTTCCATTTTTTTTTTTTTTTTGTGTTTGGCGGCATATTAGGAAACCATTGCTTCAGTGCTACTTATTTGATAACATGCACACTGAAAAAAAATATTTGATGCTCACACGCCATTCACACGGAAACAGGCTTTATGTTCACTTTTACTTCCAGCTACAAAACATCTGCATTGTTTACAAGACATGTCGCTACAGCTGAGCATGGAGCAAATAGCAGGCAGCGTACAACTGGCTGAGGGCTGAAATATGCTAATATGGGACTGTCAGCGGTTGTGGGCGGGGCCTGAACAGTATGACATCATACTGCTCAGAAAATCAAAACGGCTTGATAATTGACACTGTTTAGGTTGTTTGGGGATTTAAAAAAAGGAGTCAATGGCTCACATCGATGTCAGTGTTGGTCACCAGCTGCGTGGCGATATCGGTGCAACCCTGTCTGCGGGCCGCGGAGGGCACGTCTGCATCGCTGTACCAGCTGCGGCTCACGGAGTGGGCGTACGCGGCAGCGGGTGATGCGTGCTGGACTCTGGTGGTGGTCACGATACCAACAGACTTTCCTACATATACACAGAGAAACACACATCATCACATTTATCCTACATGATTAAAGGGGCAGTTCACCCAAAAATACAAGCTCCAGCATTCTACAAAATATCTTCTTCTGTGCTTAAAGGAACACTCTTTTTTCCAACTCCCCTAGAGTTAAACAGTTGAGTTTTATCATTTTCGAACCCATTCAGCTGATCTCCGGGTCACTCCGGGATCCTAAACTCAACTCTAGGGGAGTTGGACAATGAGCCTATTTTCAAAAAAAGTGGAGTGTTCCTTTAACGGAAGAAAGAAACTCATCCAGGTTTGGAACAACTTGAGGGTGAGTATGATGCCAGAACCTTCATTTTTGGGTGAACTGTCCCTTTAAGAACAACAACAGCAACAGAAAACAGTGGTTGCATGTATGTAAGTGTGATAGTGAGTCAAAATGGAAAATACCTTGTGCTTTGGCGCGGTGTAACACTGAGAAAACCTCATTGCCAAATGTTGTGTTGCACTCATAGGCCACTGCTTTAGCGCTCAAACCCACCGTCTTGGCATTAGCCTTCACACCGCAATGGTACGCGGTAGCCGTGCTAGCGCTGTCCGCCACCTGTCTGTCAACACTGTACGTCTGTTAGGAAACACATCAACTCAATATATCAAAATACTGATAAATTGTTTTCTTAGAATCTAATCTGGTCTGTATTCCTATAGTGATTAAAGGCATGCTGTGTGTAGATACTTCACATGTGTTATCAGCATTTTCTCATGTCCTCATGTTCTCATGTCCAGGATCAGAGGTTGTAGTGATATCTAAACTTATCGCGAATACATAATCTGCAGTCAAATAATAACTTGTCCTATCTTAAACTCTGCTCATGGCACTATCAAACAATATGAAAGCCCATTTCTGCACTGGAAGAAAAAATGCTTTGGTAAAAATCTAAATTTTGAGAAAATAAGGTGAATTATGACATAAATAGCAGAAATTATGATTTTAAAAATTAAATAACAAAAAGTCAAATAACGATAAAGTCAAATCTATGAGAGTCATAATTATGACAAAAGTAAAAACTGATAAAAATAAAATTCTAACATGAATAGTCAAATTATGACAAAAATAGAAATTATGATAAAAACAAATAAAATTCTAACATAAAAAGTCAAATTATGGCACAAAGTCAAAAGTATGAGGGTCATAATTAAGACAAAAATAGGAATTATGATAAAAAAATATAACAAAAATGAAATTATTACTAAAACTAAAAATTATGAGTCATAATTATGACAAAAATAGAAATTATGATAAAAACAAATAAAATTCTAACATAAAAAGTCAAATTATGACAACAAATCTAAAGTATGAGGGTCATAATTATGACATAAAAGTAGAAATTATGATAAAAATAACAAAAAACTAAATTAATACCCAAACTGAGAAGTCAATGAGTCAAAAAAAAGAAGAAGAAAAAAAGAAAAAAGAATAGAAATAAAAGAAAATGACAAAAATAGAAATTATGATTAAACACAAATAAAATTCTAAAATAAAAAGTCAAATTATGGCACAAAGTCAAAAGTATGAAAAATTGTAACTTGAGACATAATTTACATTAAAAACTAATAAATATAACAAAAACTCAGAATTATCACAGGAAAGTAAAAAATGATGATTTTTATTTTAGTTTTTATTTCATAATTAATTACATTTTATCCCATACGTTTGTTTTTCATCACATAAGGACTTAATGTCTCGTGCAATAGTTATGATTTACCAAAGCATGATTGTTTATTTATTTAATTATTTATTTATTATTATTATTATTTATTTATTTATTTTTTGCGAAAATGTGCTTCCATAAAACAAAGTACTGCTTTTATTAAAATAAAGTTTTACATGATGTTTTACATTTAAAAATATTTTTATATGTATTTTACATCTTAAAAATACATATGTAAACATACAAAAATAAATAAATAAGTACTTTTAAGAACTTTTTTTTTACTTTAAGCTTTAAACAGGGAACCCACCATAATTCTACTAATGAATTCTTTATTAAAATGATATTTTTATGAAACATTATACCAACACTAATGTATAGTGGGAAAGTAAACAATTTTTCATATTGACTTTAAAGCTGCTCTGTGGCTTCTACACCCAGTTCAGTAAGAATCCTCATATGGAAAATTAAAAATCTAATCTGAATTCAAGCAGCAGTTATTCCATGTTGCAGACGTGCACATCTCATTGGCATTTGTCTGGCAACCAAAACATGCCTTTATAAATTGCTCAATAAAATTGATATGAATTATCAGTGCGTTATTAAAGAGGGTGTGAAAAGAGAAGCATCAGACCTTTGACAGGGCGACGTACGGAAAAGTGTCCATGGCCAAAATGGTCTCCTCCCCAGACTGTCCTTCCATCTGACCTCGCAGGATACGGGCGGCTGAAACTGTAGACACTCCCATCCCTGAAAGACCCACAGAGAAACATCACAGCCGACCATTAACACAAACTACTCATCAAGTTACATTACTTTAATAAAGTAACTGAAACAGTTACACTACTTATTACATTTTAAATAGGGGAACTTGCAATCCGTAACCTATTGGGGGATTGGGGAATTGGGATTTAGCAAAAAATTCATACTAATTTGTACGAGTAATACATGTACGAATGGCCATGAGATCTGGTTGTAAATCTTGAAAGTGAAAGTAATAAGCGAGCGCATATTCAAAAGCGATTTCAAATCCCCGCATATTAAAAGCAGCTCATTCATGCCCAATTACCCAATGATATAATTGTGAGAGAAACCACTAAAATGCATTTTTTCCTCCCTTCTCGTATTTATTCCTTTTAGTGGTTCCATTGTACGAACAGGACACACTGAGAAACACTGAGATTTTTATTACTGCACAGATGAATGAGAGCACAGAGTGATGCAAAGAATCAGAGACTTGTGGTATAAAAATTTAGATATAAATTTTAGATGTATAATTTTATAGTATAATGTATAATTTTAGATGTAAATTTAAATAAAATAAAATAATGAGTTATGAACAGTAGAGAAAAATAAGTATTGTAGCAAACTTGCAACTGCACTTGTAGATAATATAATAATAATAATAATAATAATAATAATAATGTAAATAATATATTAATAACTTTCATGACTAACATACTAAAGAACTTGTTTATTCAATATTACATACAGTATAATACGAGATATATTTCACGTTTTAAATGTACTACATTTGATTAACTTTTACATTATGAATGTGCAATAGAAATTATTTAAAAGTATATTTTAATTTACCAGAAATCCAGTGCCATATTTCAAAGACAAAAATAACAAATAAAGTCAAGAAGCACTCTATAAAGTTTATCTAAATGCATTTAGTAAATGTAAACTTTAAATGTAAATTTTTCTTCAAAATTTCAATTAAAATCATTACATTCAGTTCAAAATGTGAATCGTATGAGAGTCATAAGTATGAAAAATGTGAAATTATGACTAAAAATTAAAATAATAAAAAGTAAAATTATGGCAAAAAGTCAAAATTATGATAAATTAAATTCTAACATAAAAAGTTAAATTATGACAAAAAGTTAAATTATAACAAAAAGTCAAAAATATGAGTTATAATTATGAAAAAGTAGAAATTATAATAAATTAAATTGTAACAAAAGTCAAATTATGACAAAAAGTGAAAAGCATTGGTCATAATTATGATGAAAATTATGATAAAAAAAATAATAAAAAAAGTTAAATTATGACAAAAAGTCCAAAGCATGGGTAATAATTATGATGAAAAGTATGATAAAAAAAATTAAAATAATTAAAAAAAAGTTAAATTATGGCAAAAAGTCAAAAGCATGGGTAATAATTATGATGAAAAGTATGATAAAAAATTAAATTATGGCAAAAAGTCAAAAGTATGAGAGTCATAATTATGAAAAAAAGTATAAATTATGATAAATTTAATTCTAACATGAAAAGTCAAATTATGACAAAAATACAGAAGTACGGGTCACGATTATGACAAAAAGTATGATTTAAAAAATTAAAATAATAAGAAAAAGTTAAATAATGGCAAAAAGTATGAGAATCATAATTATGAAAAAAATTAACAATTATGATAAATTAAATTGTAACATACAAGTAAAATTATGACAAAAAGTGAAAAATATGGGTATTATCATAATTAAATAGAAATCATAATAAAACATTTAAATTACAACAAAAAGACAAAAGTATCAGTCAAAATTATGAAAAAAGTTGAAATTATGCTAAATTAAATTCTAATATAAAAAGTCACATTATGACAAAAAGTGAAAAGTATGAGAGTCATAATTATGAAAAAAAAAGTGTAAATTATGGTCAATTAAATTCTAACATAAAAAGTCAAATTATGACAAAGAGTAAAAAGTATGGTTTACAATTATGACAAACAGTTTAAATTATTATAAAAATATTAAAATGATAACAAAGAGTCAAAAAATATCAGTCATAATTATAAAAAAGTGGAAGTTATGCTAAATAATATTTTAACATAAAAAGGCAAATTATGACAAAAAGTGAAAAGTATGGGTCATAAGTGTGACAAAAACTTGAAATTATGATACAAAAATTTAAATTAGAACAAAAAGAGTCATAATTATGACAAAAAGTGGAAATAATGATAAAAATTAAAATTTTAACAAAATTATGGCAAAAAGTCAAAAGTATGAGTCATAATTATGAAAAAAGTAAAAAAAATATGATCAATTAAATTCTAACATAAAAAGTCAAAATATGACAAAAAGTGAAAAGCATGGGTCATAACTATGACAAAAAGTTGTTATTATTATTAAAAATGTTATTATTATTATAAAAAGTTATCATTAAAATGATAAAGAGTTAAAATATGAGTCATAATTATAAAAAAGTAGAAATTATGATAAATTAAATTCTAACATAAAAAGGCAAATTATGACAAAAAGTATGGCTCATGATTATGACAAAAAATAGAAATTATGATTAAAAAAATTAAATAATAAGAAAAAGATAAATTATGGCAAAAAGTCAAAAGTATGAGAGTCATAATTATGAAAAAGTATACATTATGATAAATTAAAGTTCAACATAAAAAGTCAAATTAAGACAAAAAGTGAAAAGTACGGGTCATAATTATGACACAAAGTTGAAATTATTCTAAAAAGATTAAAAATATAACAACAAGTCAAAAATATGAGTCATAATTATAAAAAAGTAGAAATTATAATAAATTAAATTCTAACAAAAAGTCAAATTATGACAAAAAGCTGAAATTATGATAAAAAATAATAAGAAAGTCCAATTATGGCAAAAAGTCAAAAATATAAGACTCATAATAATGAAAAAATTAGAAATTACAAAACAAATTGCAATTAGAACAAAAAGACAAAAGTATTAGAGTCGAAATTATAAAAAAAGTAGAAATTCGGATAAATTCCAACAAAAAAGTCACATTATGACAAAGTAAAAAGTATGAGAGTCATAATTATCACATAAAAGTAGAAATTGTCATAAGAACAACTGACACAAAACTCAAAATGATCACAAAGACAAAAAAGTATGAAATTACATGAAAATATAAATATAATAAAAATAGAAAAAAAAGTGAAAAATAAGTGTGCTTAAATGTATTCATATGCACTAGTAGCAGACTTTAAAAAAAACATTTAATTAAAAGCATATTTTAAGAAACTGCACTTAAATAATATAACAATAATGAAATGTAATAGTCAACATTTGACAACATCAAAGTTGTTCTAAAATCAAAACAATACCTGTTTATGACTAACATACTAAAGAAAAGTAACTCAACATACGTGTGTAAAATATCATTACATTTTGCATTATAAATGTGCAATTAGAAATGCATTTGTAATATGTTTCAACAACGTTTTAGTTTACCAGAAATGCTTTTGAGTACAAATGACAAATCTAACTAGATTTAATATGTAAACTATAATATGTTTTGATTTAACAGCAATTAAAAACTACATTCACACTTGATGCTTTAGTGTATTTCAAACCTAATGAAATAAAACCAATTAACACTGACTTAGAATTGCCACTGCATTGCACTGAAGGAGTGTAGTTTCACAGAGCGACCAGCAGTGTTGGGTTGGGTTGATAACTCACCGTCCCCGAGGAAGAGGATGATGTTTTTGGCGCGATGTGCTCTTAGTGGCAGCGTGAGGGCAGCCTGCAGCGTCCGCCGGGCCTGATCGTTCCAGTACGCAGGTTCCCTCTCCCATTCAGCTAGCAAAACAAACAGCACTCTATAAACAACCTGGCGCTCTGGGGCCGTATAACTCTTCAGAAGTGGCTCCGCCGCGAACCTGCCCCGACAAGACCCGAGAGCCCCGCGCCGAGACTTTCCACAGAGCAGTGTCAAACTACGCCGCAGTCACACACCCACTTGCAAAACATCCAGCGGACGTTACCTGCGCTAAATTTAGAGAGACGGACAATAGGAGCGCTGTGTCCTTACCCGTGGGCTCTGGAGTGCAGCTGGAGCTCAGGAGGAGGTGAGCCAGGAGGAGCAGCACGCCGGGGGCCCGGCCGTAAACCAAACACATCCCGAGCGACTTGAGCGCACCTCGACGCTTGGAAGGAGTGTCTGCTCAAACCTCCGGCCCCTGCTTTTTAAACCCGGGGTGTGTTGCGAGCCGGGGGCCCCCGGCAGCTCATAGGCTCGCGCTGACGCCGGGGGACCACACGGGGCCGGGAAACCCCTCGACTGCTTTTCCAAATCCGCCGGGTTTTGTTTTAGCTCATTTCTTCTCTTCCTCTCTATTCCCAGCTCTCCTGAGATCTGCTCTTGGAAGCCGAACGCCGCCTTTGATGTGGCAAATTGCGCTAATGTGTGTTTTTCATACAATGGGTAATCGGCGGGAGAAAAACGTATTGCTTTTTGGTTCTCGTTATGACTTGGAAAATCAATCCAGCATGTGCAAAACAGCCAGCACTCCAGTTCTTGCAAGGTTTCGCGCTGCTGTGGAGGATATGGCCCTGAAAATGACTAAATCATGCTTTTCTCTTGCGAAAAACAAGTGCACTTGATTGTATTGAATGTGCACATCACATCTAATATAAAAGTACATTTATATATTGTCTTAATATGTAACGTGAATGAAAACAAAGGGACACTTAAGTGTACTTAAGCAGACTTTAAAAAACTTTTGCTTTAAAGTACATTTTAAATCATTGTTTTAATAATCATTTGCCATGCTTTAAAGAACAACACTTATTTTCATGTTTCATTTTCATTTTTATTTTCAACTACTTGATTAGAAATAAATAAATAAATACATTTGAGAAATTACGTTTAGATGTAAATGGGCCAAAAAAACTAACTATATTACATATATATATATATATATATATATTTAAGTATGCATAAGTGGCCTTCTGTTTGTCAAGGTTGTAAATTGGATTTATGCCTGACTGAAGATGTATTTTACCTGATTTGCATATGAAGCAATAAAACATGAAGTGAAATTACAGAGCTCAGTTGTTCCCAAACAAGTCAAGGCGAGGAAGAACTTGTTATTATGGGATGTGCATGCAAGCAGTGTTTAGTGTCGTTGTTACCTAGCAATGTCCCATATAGATATTTGTATGGAGTTCTAGTGTGTGATTACAGATGTGTGTGTGTGTAGCCATAACATTCCAAGTGTAATTTAAAATAACATTATAATGCCATTTTTACTTTATATATTGGGATATACAACACTATTATTGATTTTTTTCTCAATCAGTATTGCTCTTTTGCATTCCAGTAAGTTGAAGCAAACTTTAAAAAGTATGTAATTTTACTTTTTAAACATTTAATTTTAGCTAAATAGTGCTATTGTTTTTAAAAATATATATAATATATTTATATTTATTTATAATAATATAAAAATATAAAGTATTTATTTATTTAATTTTAGATATACAGCGCTATTCTTATTTAATTTGGGTTTTTACCGAATTTTAGACACACAGTGTTGCTTTTTTATTTTATTTTTATTTTTTATTGAATTTTAGACATACAGTGTTGTTCATTTTATTGTTTATTTAATTTTAGATATACAGTGCTATTCTTTTTAATTTTTCTTCTTTTTTTTATTTGGCTTCTTTTTTATTTCATTGTATTTATTTATTTATTATTGAATTTTAGGCACACAGCGTTGTTCCTCTTTTGTTTCATTTTATTTCATTATTTGATTGAATTTTAGACATACAGTGTTGTTTCTTTTTCATTTCATTTTATTTATTTTATTTTATTAGATATACAGCACTATTCTATTTTTATGTAATTTTAGATAAACAGCACTGTTGTTTTTAAAATATGTTTTTTATTGAATTTTAGACATACAGTGTTTTTTCTTTTTTATTTAATTTTATTAGTTTTTTTATTTAATTTAGCACAGTGCTTTTTCTTATATTAGACAGTGTTGTTCATTTTTTAAAATTTCATTTTATTTCATTTTTTAAAATAGAGATTAATACATACAGTGTTGTTTCTTTTTTAAATTCATTTTATTTCATTTTTTTATTTCATTTTAGATATGCAGTGATATTCTTTTCCTTTTTGATAATTCTATTTTTATTTAATTTTATTTTTAAATAAAATTTTTGACACACTTCTTTTTATGTAATTTTAGAAAAACAGCGCTATTCTTTTTAAAATGTTTTTTTTTTATTTTAGATATGCAGTGATATTCTTTTCCTTTTTGATACTAATTCTATTTTTATTCAATTTTATGTGGGTTTTTTATTACATTTTAGACATACAGTGTTGTTCATATTCTTTTTTTTAATTTACAGTTTTTTATTACAATTTTATTTTTAGTTTAATTTTAGATAAACAGCGCTATTCTTTAAAAATATTATTTATAATATGTTTTTTTTTAATTTACAGTTTACAGTTCCTTTTTTATTTTATTTTATTTATTTATTTATTTTTTTTCATTTAGAAACACAGCACTACTCTTTTCTTCTTAATCGGTATTGCTTTCTTGCCTTCCACTACCAATACCAAAAATAAAAATGAAATAAACATACTATTCATTTTTTATTTTATTTTCATTTACCTTAAAGCTAATTTTAACATTTGTATAAAAATGCAATTAACACATTATATGCAATTTACAAACATTATATCCTGTGATATACAGCATTTTTTACCCTTAATCAGTAAATCAGAATTGTTCTCTTCCTTCCCACCAAAAAAAACCACAGTGACTATTCAGACTCGTTTAATTGTCTAAGTCTTACTTCTGAGGTATTTTTATCTCGTTTTAAGGATATTTAGACATTTTTACTGGAAAACAAGACAAAAAATACTGAAAATTGTTATAATTATTATTTGTATGCAGTCTAGGAGTTTAGTCACACTGCCCACCCATAATTATTATTATTCTTAAATGTAACTGTTTATAGAACAGTGTCGTCTTGTATTTTGCTGCGGTCACTGTTGTTTTATGACGGCAATAATCCCGTTTAAGTCGATGCGTTACGGTGATTTTACTATAATAATTGACGGTTTGCTGACTAACTCGGCACCCTTGGATTGTTTTGTGGGAAATAAACGTAAGCAGCATTTTTCTTCAATGAGGTAGTGGAGAATTAATGTTGTAAAAATAGAGAGAGACAGAAAGAGAAAGAGCTAGAGGAGAGGAAAAAACTCAAGACAAGCGTATAAAGGGAAGGTTTCTGCCAGCGCTGGACTTGAAATCCAGAAAGGCTCAGTGCGCACCGTTAATGAGGCTTAAAGAGCGTCTCATCTGTATCACATGGACAAGATGTTAAACAGCGCTGCGGACGGCACACTCAAATCAAGCAGCTAATAAAAGCGGAAATATGAAGCGCTCCTTCACCGAGGCCTCACATGATGTGACCGCACTGCACGTACCAAAATATGAGCCGGGAAACTCAATCCTCGGCTAGCTGAGACACGTCAGGCCATTGTTATGGTAGGCACCGTTTTCAAGGGCTGAACTTGAGATTAGGCTAATAATGAGTTGCGGTAAGACTTAAACCAGCTCGAGCTCTAGTTGAGCTCTATTTTCCATTCTCCTTCTGAGATTTTCCCATAGCCTGTACTGTGGAAGTGATATTGCCCAAAACAAACTGAAACTACAGCTGTTTTGGATACAAGAATTGTAGTAAATGCAGTGTTTTGGGAGTAAAAATCTCATTCATTTTTTTGCCACTACGTGTACTGTTATGTGTAACTGTTACACCTAAACTTTTGTAATCATTCCAATTCTGTTAAGTAATGACATGATGCTTTTTCCCCTTTCAATTAACTAAATTATTTAAAAAACAAAATGCAATTCATGCATGGACTCTCCATAAACTTCTCATTGAAACTACTCCAGAAAATTCTCAATGAAAAGTAGTTGACTTACACTGACCAAAATTATAAACGCAACACTTTTGTTTTTGCCCCCATTTTTCATGAGCTGAACTCAAAGATCTAAGACTTTTTCTATGTACACCAATGGCCTATTTCTCTCAAATATTGTTTACAAATCTGTCTAAATCTGTGTTTGTGAGCACTTCTCCTTTGCCGAGATAATCCATCCACCTCACAGGTGTGACATATCAAGATGCTGATTAGACAGCATGATCATTGCACAGGTATGCCTTAGGCTGGCCACGATAAAAGGCCACTCTAAAATGTGCAGTTTTATCACACAGCACAATGCCACAGATGTTGCAAGTTTTGAGGGAGCGTGCAATTGGCATGCTGACTGCAGAAATGTCCACCAGAGCTGTTGCCCGTGAATTGAATGTTCATTTCTCTACCATAAGCCGTCTCGAAAGGCATTTCAAAGAACTTGGCAGTACATCCAACCGGCTTCACAACCACAGACCACGTGTAACCACACCAGCCCAGGACCTCCACATCCAGCATCTTCACCTCCAAGATCGCCTGAGACCAGCCACCCGGACAGCTGCTGCAACAATCGGTTTGCATAACCAAAGCATTTGTGCACAAACTGTCAGAAACCGTCTCAGGGAAGCTCATCTGCATGCTCGTCGTCCTCATTGGGGTCTCGACCTGACTGCAGTTCGTCGTTGTAACCGACTTGAGTGGGCAAATGCTCACATTTAATGGCGTGTGGGACTTTGGAGAGGTGTTCTCTTTACGGACGAATCCCGTTTTTCACTGTACAGGGCAGATGGCAGACAGCATGTATGGCGTCGTGTGGGTGAGCGGTTTGCTGATGTCAGCGTTGTGGATCGAGTGGCCCATGGTGGCGGTGGGGTTATGGTATGGGCAGGCATATGTTATGGACAACAAACACAGGTGCATTTTATTGATGGTATTTTGAATGCACAGAGATACTGTGACGAGATCCTGAGGCCCATTTTTGTGCCATTCATCCACGACCATCAGCTCATGTTGCAGCATGATAATGCACGGCACCATGTTGCAAGGATCTGTACACAATTCCTGGAAGCTAAAAACATCCCAGTTCTTGCATGGCCAGCATACTCACTGGACATGTTACCCATTGAGCATGTTTGGGATGCTCTGGATCGGTGTATATGACAGTGTATTCCAGTTCCTGCCAATATCCAGCAACTTCGCACAGTCATTGAAGAGGAGTGGACCAACATTCCACAGGCCACAATCAACAACCTGATCAACTCTATGTGAAGGAGATGTGTTGCACTGTGTGAGGCAAATGGTGGTCACACCAGATACTGACTGGTTTTTGAACCCTCCCCGGACCCCCAATACAGTAAAACTGCACATTTTAGAGTGTCCTTTTATTGTGGCCAGCCTAAGGCACACCTGTGCAATAATCATGCTGACTAATCAGTATCTTGATATGCCACACCTGTGAGGTGGATGGATTATCTCGGCAAAGGAGAAGTGCTCACTAACACAGATTTAGACAGATTTGTGAACAGTATTTAAGAGAAATAGGCCTTTTGTGTACATAGAAAAAGTCTTAGATCTTTGAGTTCAGCTCACGAAAAAAGGGGGCAAAAACAAAAGTGTTTATAATTTTGGACAGTGTAATTTCTGCTTTTTGGCAAATAAAATTTCTCATTTTCATATATTAGTAGTAATAGCAGTAGTAGAAACTGCAAATAACACGCTATGAAATTACCAAAACCGCCGGCAGAAGAGCAGTGAATGCCAGGAGTTGCGCGCTTGAAAACAAAATGATGTATTAGTTCTAGTCTGTCCTGTGTTCCTGTCACGTATTGTGAGAGGAAGGGGCGAATGAAGACAAAGGTCAATGATAAAGTCTTTATTATATTCCACAGGTAAATCCAAAATAAGTAAATCCACAGCAGGAGGGTAAAAACACACATACACTGACGTTAACATTGACGAGACCGGACCCCAAACACTGAACTCAGTGCAACTTATAAAGACAGGTGATAACGATAAACATAATTAAGGCACAGGTGATACAAGGTTAACTTATGATGATGAAATGAGGACAGAAAACAGGAACAACCAAATATGGGCACAAGAGGGAGAAACCAACATAAAGTCCACAGGAGTGTGACAGTACCCTTGTCTAGTGTTAGTTAATGTTGTGTTGCGTGTGTCACCTGCCTGCCTTCTGTGGATTACCTTCTGTGTGGATTAATTAAAGACTGTTTACGTTCATCTTCTTCTTTGTGCGCTCATTATACACCGCATCACGTGACAATAAATCTCTTAAAATATGAGATAATTTGACCATTTTATGACAATACATTGTCAAGATTAAGAGTGCACTGTATTATATATTTAATTACATATTCAAGGAGAAAATATGTTGTTTTACTTGATTGCTACACCATATGACATATTGTACATTTTTAAATTAAATATGAGACCAACAAGAATACAACAGGTACATTTGAAGGAACTATTCATGTTTTAAACCAGATTTAAAAAAAAAAAAAAAAATCCCATGAAGAAAAAAAAATAGTTTATGAAAAAACTAGTTTTTATGTATTTTTTAGTTGAGTTACATCATGCACAGTGCTTTATGGGGTGAGTAGTTCATTCCCATTTAAAATAACTAAAGTGCACAGTCTTTTTTCCAATTGCTTTACGCCAGATTTGTAAATTAATTCATTTCAAAACTATTTCAGTATAATATTTGTTTGAGAAATGTTTTGAAATGCCAGTGTAGAAAATGAGAAAATACTTCTGAAACCACGACCACTGGAAAAGTGGTGAATCACTAAACTGCTTGTGAATCAATGCACAGAGAAGAGTTTGGGTTCAGGAGCAAAATTTGTAAAAAAATAAATTCTAAAAAAAAGCTGACAAATAAAGCAGAAAGAAGAAGCTTTCAATTTTAGTTTTTAAAGTTTAAGTTTTTAAAAATAAAATGTGCATAATAGTTCCTCAGGTTCACACATGACCCTAAAAGATGTCAGATCCATTCAGTCATCACCTCAAAAATAACAATACGAGACAAGAGCACAAGTCCATATGTATAATCAAAATTAACTAGAGCCATACATGACATTTATGTGACGTGAAATCTCAGAATAGCAGTGGAAGTAGGTTTCCAGTAAACAAGAAACTCTTTGCATCTGGTAGAGCACTTGATGAGGGGAAAATGAGCAGAAGACAGTTAAAGCAATACTTTCAAACTCCATAGACCAATGCATGGAGTTTCCAGAGCCTAAATGACTAGATTTGACTTTTACTTTGAGAAACTGTTATGGTGTTTATTTTTGTTGTGACAACTACACTCTTAAAAATAAAGGTCCTTACTGTCATCAGTGGTTTCATGAAGAACATTCAACATCCATGGAATCCTTCCAATCCACAAAAGGTTCTTTAAAGTGAAAAAAAGGTTCTTTAGATTTTTACAATGTTCTTCACACTAAGAATAAATGGCCATGGTTCTTCTATGTCATCACTGCCAAAAAAAAAAAAAAAAACAAACTATTGGAACTTTTATTTTTAAGAGTGTAAATTGTATGTATGTATGTATTTATGCATTTATTTATTTATTTGCTAGCTTGCAATGAAAAATGTAATATCTGTCAGTTACACTACATATATTAGTATGGAAGCCCATTTCCACCACCACCACCACCACCACAAAAAAAAAAAAAAAAAAAAAAAAAAGTGAAAATTCTCTCACAATTTTTTTCTTACAATTGTGAGTTTACATCTCGCAATTCTGACTTTAATTATCAGAATTGCAACTTGAATTGCAAGTTTGTCTCAGAATTCTGACTTTATTTCTAAGAATTCAACTTGAATTGCAAATTTATGTCTTGCAATTCTAATTTTATTTCTCAGAATTGCGAGTTTATGTTTTGCAATTTTTACTTTATTTCTGAGAATTGTGAGTTTATGTCTTGCAATTCGTACTTTATTTCTGAGAATTGCAAGTTTATGTTTCGCAATTCTGAATTTATTTCTTAGAATTGTATGTTTATCATAAACATAGACAAATGTTAGACATAAACTTACAATTTTGAGAAATAATGTCAGAATTTATGTCTCACAATTATTTCTAAAAACTGCAACTTGAATTGTGAGTTTATGTCTACTACTTCTCAGAATTCTCAGTGGCGGAAACAGGCTTTCAAATTAAAGTGATAGTTCACTCAAAAATGAAAATTCTGTCATCATTTACTCACCCTCATGTTGTTCCAAACCTATATGAGTTTCTTTATTCTGTCGAACACACAAGCAAAAAAAAAAAAAGTTTTAAAAATGTTGGTAACCAAACAGTTGACGATAGCCATTGATTTTCATACTATTTTTATTATTTATTTATTTATTTTTTTCATAGTATGGAAGTCACTGACTAACAGCAACTGTTTGGTTGCCAACATTCTTTAGGGGTGTAACTATCCCGTTAAGAAACATATCAGATTGGTGTCTGGTGAATGTTTTCCAGACAAAAAACAAAACAAAAAACAGATGAATTAAATAACTTTTTTGAGACAAAAAAATAAAAAATAAAAACCCACTGACTAGTCATTTCTGAAAACATATTCATACATAATGTCAAATTTTCCCTAAAAGGGTCTCTTAATGGAAAATTCAAATGCATTGGAGATTCAGCTGAAACTGTAAAAACACAGAGATGGGTTAACATTAGCATAAAGCCGCAGTTTTTTTTCCCAGTAACACTCTCATTGCCTGTTGCGACCCATCCTCTACAAAACACCAAACAATAGCTGGCGGACTTTCTAACCTCTAAAGAGTGCCAGAGCAATAAATGACTGACGTAAAATAGTTTTGTTAGCCCCTTAAGCATTCCTTTTCATGCAAAGAAGAAAAAAGCCCTCACTGCATTTAAAATCCGGAATGTCCAAACTTATTAATGTAAAGCATCTCTCCTCTCTTTCAGACTGATACAACATCTGTGTTTAGTTTTGAAAAGTAAACAGTCTTTGGAGATTGGCACCGTCTCGTCCATATTACTTATGAAGATTTGAGAAGGAGTCATATTTTTATTCTTGGAGGTTATTTAATGGTTTATAATCTTGTCTACTTAGATGATATTTGAATCCAGATTGTAGTGACATTTTGGAAAGCACTTACTGAAGACTTTTCCAGATAAAGGCAACAAAAAATGCAGTTGGGTCAATAACGTGAGTGTCCACCATAAAGCAAAGGAAAAATCTTTAAAGCACATGTATTATGTTGTAAGAAATGTACTCTCTGTGTTTATGTTGGTTTCATATATTTTTGAAAACCTTTTGTACCATTTTCAAGAGAAAGATTTCGTGACTCTAGTTGTAACAATGTGATTGTGAAACACAATGACGAGGATTAAGATCAAATGACTGTCTCTGATAGTCCAAACAGGGTAAATCCACCTACGAGGAAACAGGCAACACAACCATAGAACATACAAGACCCAACAGTGAAACTTAAACAAAACAGGACTTAAGTTGTAGTGATAATGAGATGATTTATGAAATTGCCCATGAGAACAAACTAATGGAAAACTATACTGACAGAAAACAGTCCATGTGGTTTGAGAGTGTGACAGAATTCCCGCTCCTGGAGTGTGTCCTCTTACTGTGGTAACAATGAGGCAAGAAGGAAGAGGAGATGGCAAAGGGATGGAGCACATAGGCATAGGGATGCAGGAGGAGGCTCTGGAGGAGGACAGACAACCTGGACAAGGCAGAACCAAAAAGTCCAGGGTGGTGATGGACGAGACAACCGGTGGGTAGTCTTGAGTATAGGCAGGTGGCAGATGTTCCAGACCTGCACCCCACGGCGTTGATGGAGGGATGAGCCATGATGGTGGAGGTGATAATGCCACCATGGAGACGAGTGTAGGCGAAGCAGAGGTGTCAGGTGGAGCCTACCGTGCAGACATAGTGCCTAGAAAGTTATGGTACTGACCTGGGCTGAGCTGCAGCAACAAACCCCCCAAGATGAAAGTGGGGATCTGGAGGGCAGAGCGTGTGCTGGAGTGGGCAGAGGGCCCAAGCTGGGGCCTAGGGGAGTGAGCTGAAGCTGAAGGGCTGGAGGGATGAAGTCATCCCACTCATCCCACTTCTATCTCGAGCGACAAACCCTTGAGATGGGGATCCGGAGGGCAGAGGTGGAGCTGGAAGACTGGAAGAGGTTTTGGCAGAGGGAGGTCGGAGTGAGCCGAAGCCGAAGGGCGGTGGCCCGGAGAGTAGGAGATGGCCCGCAAGTGGAGGCATGGCAGGGTCTGACCCCGGTGGAGCCTATGAATCGAAGGAACCCAGTAAGTCAGAATGCCTGATGGTCCACACTGGAATTGAAGGAGGGAAGAACACAGGTGCAGGAACTGAAGTAGAGGCCGAGGTGGTACAAAGTGGCCAGAGGCGGAGCCATAGGCGCTCCATGCCCAGGTGGAGGTAGCTCCCAACTGGCCGGAGGTGATGCCATGCCACTGAGGGATTGATGGGAGGTGACGATGAATGCCTAGCAGGAATGTGTTTGGGCTGAAGAAGAGACTGCAGGGACAAACAGATAATCAGAAAACATAAAAAGTCAATAGAAGTGGTTTGGAGAGGTGGTGGGAGAGGGAGGCTAGGTGGGGCCATTAGAGAGAGAACAGAACTGACAGATTCAAGTTGAAACACTGGGACCAGGGTAACATGCTCTCCAAGATCACAGTCTAACAGCGCCAAGATTAAACACTCACACTCAGTGACGGGAGGGTGAACAGGCCTCAACTTTATTCCCTTGAACTCCAACAGCACTCCCTTGGGGATAGGAGGTGCAGTCGGCATGCACACTTGATCAGTTTGGCTCACCAGCACCAGCACCCACTCTACGTAAACTCTCTCAAGGGCCTTCCCCAGACAGCTGTGCTCTGGTGGAAGTGTTAAGGCTGGCATGCAGGAAGCTTCAAAGGCAGTTGTCAGGGAACGATGTTGCTGGCACGAGGATGAGGAACTCCTCCAAATGTTCCTTGAGGGAGCAGTCCTTCTACTCAGGGCATAACAGTTTGACTGTTGCCAAGTGGTCCAGAGTGCGGAAAGAAACAAAACACATAAAACACTTCAACAAACACGCCATTTATCAAATCTTGGTTGGGTCTCCTGTCACAGTGTGGTTGTGAATGCACACAATGATGAGGATGAAGATCAAATGATAGTCTTTAAAAATTCTAACAGAGTAAATCCACCTATGAGCAAATAAGCAATGAGCAAGAAACACAAACACAACAGCACATATGAGACCCAAGAGAAACTCAAACAAAACAGAACGTAAGTAGTAGGGATAATGAGATGATTGATTAGTGCACAGCTGAAACTAATGAGTGTCCATGACAACAAATTAACTGACTGAAATGGTACAGAAAACAGTACTGGCTGAAAACAAAAGTCCATGTAGTGTGAGAGTGTGACATGTGGTGTAAATAAAAAAAAAAAACAACTAATGGTGTATTTCCATGAATGTGTGTGAGTGTACACATCCTAATAAAAAAAAGCTTTTAAACATACTTTATAATGTAAAATATGTGTATTTTTATTACATTTTTTGAGAAGCAAGAAAAACATCAAATTATCTAATAGTTTAAGTAATATATTTAAGTTGATATATAGTTTACACCGTAATATTTGTTCATTGAATTTACAATAGCAGAATAAATGGTCATAGACACTTTATGTAAAGCTTTCACAAAGCTTTTCATAAAAAATTGCATTCTTTCTGCAATACTGCATTCATGCAAGAAACTTTGCATTTTTTCTCCAGTATATTGCGTTCATGCAAGAAACATTACGAACATTACGCAAAACATTTACGCTTTATCACCAAAGTATTGCATTCATGCAAGAAACTTAGCATGCTGTTTCCAGTATATTATGTTTATGCAAAAAACTTTGTGTTCTCTCATAAAACATTTTCTTTTCTTTCTGCAACATTGCATTCACGCAACAAACTTTGGATTCTGTCGTAAAACATTTGCGTTCTCTCTGCAATGTTTTCCGCTCATGCAAGAAATGCTGTGTTCTCTTGCAAAACATTTGCATCTTCTCACCAAATTATTGCATTGCACGCAAGAAACTTAGCATTCTCTGTCCAATATATTGCGTTCATGTAAGAAGCCTTGCGTTCTCTCATAAAACATTTGCGTTCTTTCTACAATATTGCATTCATGAAAGAAACTTGGCATTTTCTCGTAAAACATTTGCGATCTCTTTCCAATATTTTGCGTTCATGCAAGAAGTGCTGCATTCTCTTGCAAAACATTTGTGTTTTCTCACCAAAGTATTGCGTTCATGCAAGAAATATTGCATTCTTTCGCAAAAACATTTGCATTTACTCAAAGTATTGCATTCATGCAAGAAACTTTGCATTCACTTGTAAAACATTTGCATTCTCTCTCCAATATTTTGCGTTCATGCAAAAAATTTTGCTTCTCTCACAAAACATTTGCATTTTGTCTCCAAAGTATTGCATTCATGTAAGAAATATTGCGTTCTTTTGCAAAAACATTTGCATTTCTCACCAAAGTATTGTGTTAATGCAAGAAACTTAGTGTTCTCTCTCTATATCGCATTCATGCAAGAAACTTTGCATTCTCTTGTAAAACATTTGCGCTCTCCAATATTTTGCATTCATGCAAAAAATGTTGCATTCTCTCGCAAAACATTTGTGTTTTGTCACCAAGTATTGCATTCATGCAAGAAATGTTGCGTTCTTTCACAAAAACATTTGCATTTCTCACCACAGTATTGCCTTCATGCAAGAAACTTTACGATCTCTCGCAAAACATTTGTGTTTTCTCAAAGTATTGCAAACTTAGCGTTCTCTCTCTAACATATTTACGTTCTCTTACAAAACAATTTTTTTTTTTTTTACTATGACCATAGATTTGTGAGATCAACTGTCATAACAATTTATAAATTGTTGTTAAACATTTTACAATTTAAAATAATAAAAAAATTATACACTGATGATTTCTTTCGAACTTGACTGGGAATGTGTTAAGATGAAATAGGATCCATTTTTAACTCATGCTGACTTAAACTTACTTTTGTTAACAGTAACTTTTAAACTACTGTTTATAGATAAAATTAACACAATAAGTCTGACATTCTGCTACATTTGAGGTTTGCGGCTTCCATTGAGAAGGCACCACCTTTAACTCTGTTGGTTGTCTCTACAGCTGGCCAAACTGCCACCCAGCAGGGCTTGAGTGTTTGGTTTCTGCGCAGTCAAACAGTGACCACAGCATGAGTCAAGTGCCTGAGTACTAAAGCTGGGGGTCAGGCACATGTTTATTTCCATAAGCAGCCATGCTGGAGTCAGGAAGGCAAACCTCAGGCTCAACTGCATCCACAAACATGCTTAGTAGGGAGCTCTCTGTCCTACAGGTGTTACCCAGACATGGGCTATCAAAATAAAGCCAAGGCATTGCGCTAAATATACACAAATGTGCAAATGCAGACAGTTAAACCACGGCCCTGGCACAATTCTGGATATAAACATAATGCTACTTCAGTGGAATAACACACAATGATTGTTTGAGTTTTCATACTTCATATTCGACTTTTAGGGTGACTATGATTTTGCAAGGTAGAACAAGTTCTGTGAACTTTTGCTTTGGATGTTTTGGATGGTGTTTTTTTTTTTACTACACACTTTTAAAGAAATGAAATTTAAACTGTTACTGCAGAACTTTGGTTAGTCATTTTTCATGTCAGCCAGACATCTCTTCTACTTGCCCACGTGAAACTGTTATATAGTCCTCTCCTTTTTTGCTGATAAATAGCTTTTTTCTTTAATGTTTACAGTACATTTAGGTAAGCATGACATGAGCAGAAACAGAAACTTTGATTTTTGTTTAAACAAAACGACCTTTTTTATAACTAATAGATACTGTAAATCATGCTCTATCAATGTTATATAACAATGTCCAAAGATAAAAACCAAAGCAAAGCTCACACAAGTATGATTACCCTGAACCAAGAAACTATAGGAGGAATTGAGTCCAGATTATTTCACAAGCTCCTTCAAGCCTTGTAATATAATATAATATAATATAATATAATATAATATAATATAATATAATATAATATAATATAATATAATATAGCTACCAGATTTATAGTAATACCTTGCAAAGGGTATTGTTAACCATCAGGTACAACATTTATGGCAATGATGTGTCTGTAATGTGATATACACGAGAGTTAATTAAAGACAGGAAGTTTAAGGGAGTGTTTCAGTGAGTAAAGAAGACAAGCGTGAGCTGACCTTTCCACAGATGGCAATAAGTCTTGGGAAAACCAGCTGGAGAGAGAGGGTAATGAATGCTTCTTTGGAAAGCTCTAATTATGTTTAACACTAGCAGTTTCGGGAAAACAGAAACAATAGCCCTAGTTTTACACACCTATACTTCGGGGGCATGATCATGATGTGTAAAAGTTTATATTTCATAGTATTGGATTTCATGACAGAAATATATAATATACATCAATATATTTCTTAAAATGAAAAAAAAAAAAAAAAAAAAAAAATAAATAAAATGCTGATCCATAACAACCTTGTGTGGACAATGTACAAAAGATACTGGGTTAACAGGCTTTATAGGGTGTATATAACTTTCCACAGACAAAGACAGTGAGCGATTTTATCACGCTTGTAGGAACACACATGAAATATTAAATTCTGGCCAGTATATGGCTATAAAGAGTTGTCAGGGTTATCAGGGTTGTGCACAGTTCAGAAAGTATTTTACAGTTTTTCTCAGTCACTTTGGTGCATTTCTCACAACACTATTTACATTTGCACAACATTTACTTCAACCTCCACAACATTTAGTCATTTGTGCACATCATAGTAGCAGTTTCTCATTCTTTCCAATAAATTGCAAATGCTTTTGGACATGCATCAATTGCTTTTATACAACTCTCTGCTGTTTTATAACATTATCATTTGCTTATGTCATGCCAGTCAAAATTAACTAAACTTGTGAATGCTGAATAGTCATTCCATATAAAACTAATAGTCCTCATTTCATTGCTTGAGTCATTACATACAAAAATGTTGAACTAGTTGTCAAAATCTGTCAAGCAAATTTTATACAAATTTTTAAATCTTTTTTTTCCTGAAAATGTCTTCTAAATTGAACAATTTCTGCAAATGTGCATGAATGATTTACAGACCTATGTATGTTGTAGGTTCAGTTCCAATATGTACTGCAATATTGTTTACATTGTGCACAGCTCTACCCAAAGGGAGTTTATGTTTGTTGTAAATAAGGGTGTATTTATTCGTTTGCACAATGCTTTGAATAAATTAGAATTGCAAAGAGCATATGCAGTAAAAATGTGAAACATACATATTCAGTGTCTTGTACTCAGATACCTCACTAAATACAGTAATGTCTAACTTTACTGTAGTTTTCAAATGGCTGTGCAAATAGTATATAGTGCTGTCTTGAGCATTTTCAGGAAGTGTCACCAAAATCGGACTTTTTGCATTGAAAAAAAATTTACAGAGTAAACTGTCATAATGAAAACATGACAAAGCCATTTGACTATCTTGTTCATAAACAATGGTGTCAGGACTTTTCATCTTGATGACACTGACACTTTCATTGACATGAATACTTGCTTTTGAGGAATGAGCTATCCATTTTGAGCAAGTGACACGCTTTTGCAGGTTATCAACTAGGTTTTGCAGTTTGTACTAATTGTTTTGAGAAATGCATTAACTGTTGTGCAAATGTAAATAGTGTTGTGAGAAATGCACCAAAGCGACTGAGAAAAACTGTAATTGCCTGTAAATTTCAATTGAGCTCCTACATTTGAAATCTACATTTTAAATTGAAGCAGCAAGCATGATGGAGAACTGAAA